>NC_069507.1:225532049-225558048 GCF_027579735.1 Bombina bombina | reverse complement strand
TGTAAAAAACATCAATTGCAGAAGGAGAATTTAAAAGTTGGAAGAAAAAAAAAAAAGAATTGAAATGTCACATTCATTGTAGCTTTTTCTACAAAAGAGAGTAGGCAAAGGTTTGTGATAAAATCATACACTATACTGTGCATTTGTAGGGAATTTCACTGTACCGGTCATTTTCAGTAATGGAGCACTTTAATGCCCTAATTAAAGCCAAATCAGATTACACTCTCTCCCTATGCTTATGCCTTTATATAAATGAGCAAATTTTAAATGGCTGCCTCTTAGCATCATTTAAGATCTGCGGATACTGCACAGCAACTTTACATCACCCTAACAGCAAAACATTTCTATCGTTACCCATCGGTAGCCCTTTTCCCACTACTATTTAGTGTCACATTAACGTTATAATACAGTTGTTAATTAGCAGGAAACGATTTTCCTTTTTTTTTTTTAAGCTAGCAATACCGTCCCCAGAAACAGTCTTAATTTTGGTATGAACCATTAAAAATACAATCAGTGCGAAAGGAAATGCATAGGCGTAAGTTATCATATTACCCTAGATTGTGACAACGAACAAAACACAATTGCTGCAATCAGAGTAACGGAATACAGTCTAGCATGACGGCAATTTTCCAACAGAAAAGCAGGGACCTTACTACCCTTACTAATTATATAAGGTTTTGCTTTCCCGGGGTTGGTCACGTAAGTAGATTTTTAAGAAATAAAAAAAAAAAGTCTGGTAATTAAAAAGATACACATTCACCACAATTCTGTGTTAAGGCTTAAATACCAAACTATACCACAAATCATTCCTGAAACCAATTTCAACATTAACACTTCTTTACTAATTTAAATGAACAGTAAAGTCAAAAGTAAACTTTTCATGATTCAGATACAGCATGCAATTTTAATCAACTTTCTATTTTATTTCAATGATCAAATTTGCGTTGTTCTTTTAGTATCCTTTGTTGAAGGTCATACACAGGTAGGTTCAGGAGAAGCTGTGCACTGCTGGGTGGTTGCACATATATGCCTCTTGTCATTGGCTCACCAGATGAGTTCAGCTAGTTCCCAGTAGGGCATAGCTACTCCTGAGCCTACCCTTCAATAAAGGATACCAAGAAAACAAAGAAAATGTAATAATAGGTGTAAACTGGAACGCTATGTTCTGTTTCATTTTGACGATACTGTTCTTTTAAGCCTTGTAAGATGTGAGCAGTCCTTTGCCATCAAGGGCAAGATGAGATAAATAGTTTTCACTGCATCTTGCTTGGTGCTTGTTGAGGAAGACGTCAGCAAAGATGATAAAATTAAGGACAGACGTAAAAAATTAAACTTTCATGATTTAGATGGAGTCTAAGATTTAAAAAACATATTTCTAGTTATGTTTGTTATCACGTTTACCTCTTTCCGTGGATATTAATAGTTGAAACTTAACGCATATGAAACTCAAATTTTTCTTTCATAATTCAAATTACTTTCAAATTAACTTCTATTACCAAATTTGGTTCATTCTCTTGGTATCCTTTGTTGAAGGAGCAGCAGTGCCCTACTGGGAGCTAGCTGAACACATCAGGTGAACCAATGATAAGAAGGGAACAATGTGCAGCCACCAATCAGCAGCTAGTTCTCAGTAGTGCATTGCTGCTCCTAAGTCTAGCTAGGTATGCTTTTCTACAAAGGATACCAAGAAAACAAAGCAAATTAGATAACCGAAGTAATTTGGAAAGTCATTTAAAATTGCATTCTCTATCTGAAACATGAAAGAAAAGTTTTGAGTTTCATATCCCTTTAAGACCTTTCTAGGGCTGCAATACTGATGTAGGCTCAGGAGTGTGCTTATCTTGAGCACTATCCGTATAAAATTTTTTGTTGCTGCCGTAAAGTGCTCTGAACAAGTTAACGCTTCTGAGTTTACCTCCGTATGTTCTACTGGAATTGGGCCAAGTTTCAACAGAATACCAAGAGACACAGGTAATTAAATGTTAAAATTGTCGAAAACTGAAAACTGTAGGTGAATTATGAAAGTTTAATTTTGACCCCTTTAAAACAGTCATCTGTTAAGAACAAAAATGTGTAGTGAAAAGGGCTCTTACATCTCGTGTGAGTCCCTAAACATTAAAAGAACCATTTTTGACCCTTCATTTTACCAAAGGTTTTTTGTACAAAATCTTTTTATGTTGTTGTTGTTTAGACAAATATCTTCTCTTATTAATATTCAAACACTAAAACTGCTACACCAGATTCATTCATTTCAGAGATCTACATTTCTTGCCATTGCTGCAAATGTTTGAACTGTATAATACCACCATGATCAGTCCCCACATTACATATTGAATCGAGTGGGCAATTTATTAACTCTGGTTAAACTTTCCGGCTTTTCTTGAAGGCACATAGGGTACACGCAGTATACTCGGGGTCTCCTCCATTACTCGTACCAACAAGTTATCTATGTAGTCCTCCAGCTCTCGGATGTGAGTGTCTTTCTTTTTAATGATTTCTTTGTGCTTTAGCAATTCACGTTCGACCTCATTGCGAGTAAGGTGACCGTAGACACCTGCTCCATCAAATGGGTTCTGCTCCTATGGAATAAAGGGTTAGTTCATTAATAAAACAAACCAGTTATATAAATAGGACAGAGAAATACTTCAAACTGAAATGCACAGGAATGTATCTCCTTTTTGAATTGAAGCATTTTGCCATACAAACATTACAAAAAAAATCCTTTTTTTGTAAAAGCTTCAGCTGTTTTAGTGATTTTACTGTGCACGGAACATATATACATATGCCTTGTGCACCTGCATTTATACGCTATGCCTGCTAAGAGAGCATATATTGTTATCGACAATAACCAATTTCGCATAATCGTTGACAAGAGAGTAGTATTTGAATTTGGGTATATGGGGCATATGTACATATGCTATGTGCACCTCCTTTTTAATAGAAGCATTTTAGTTGCTATATGTGCACGGGAAAAGGGTTATTTTCAAAACTGAAATGAGTTCAAGTGCATTTCAATTTTTATTTGTATGTCCCTTTAATCACGGAAGACAAGTAAAACAATACAGGAGTTCACTGGTCAGAAGAAAAAGTCTACCCTATTCTACACAAATATATTTTAAATTATATTTTAAATCATCCAAAGTGTAGACAAATTAATCTTTTTCCCATTCCACAAATTGAAGGAAGGAAATTTGAGCATCTTTGTGGAAGATGAACCTTATGAATACCCAATAAGTCTCTTTTAATAATAAATAAATGTTGAAACTTTATTAAGAAATGCACAAACCAGGTACAAGATGTTCATTATTGGACAATAATTCCAACATATGTTAGTGTAGAAATCAAGTAAAAGCTAAATTTGACCCCATTTTTTTGTTTCATGGTTCAAATAGAGAATAAAATATTTAAAACGTTTTCAATTTACTTCTATTATCAAATTAATTTTGTTCTCATGGTATTGTTTGTTGAAGAGATGACCTGGGTAGATAGGCTGCTCATGTCTGCAGAACTATATTGCAGCATTTAAGAATGATTTTGAACAATAGTTGGCAGCATGCTTGCACAATGTATAACACTGTTAAAAGCAATCTTGCAAAGCTATTGCAATATAGTGCTCCGGACATGTGCATACTCCTGAGCCTTCCCAATTGCTTTTTAAAAAAAGGATACCAACAGAACAAAGTAAATGTTATGCTAGAAGTAAATTGGAAATATTTTTAAAATTGTACACTATTAGAATCGTGATAGAAAAATGTTGGGTTTCATGCCCCTTTAACCCTTTGGCTGCTAAGCCATTTCCCACCTGGGTGCTAATATTTTTTTTTATTATTATTATTATTATTATTATTATTATTATTTTTGAAAACAATTTTTTTTTTAACTTTTTTTTTTTTTTTTTTTTTTTACAGACCCCCAAGACTTAGACTGTTGGAAAGGTTAGGCGATTACCTTTCCAACAATGGGTCTTGAGGGTCTGTAGCTGCTTAGATGCCTGAGATAGAGGCTTCTAACCAGCATGCCCCCTCCTCCTATACTTAACATTGTTAAGTATAAATAAAGTTGCGCTGTGACGTCATCACGTAATTGTGCGTGACGTCACTGCGCATCACGTGAAGCCCCGGCGATGTCTGTCACTCTACAGGCACGATCACCGGGGTAGGAGTAGTAAGGAGCCCCCAGATCTCCCTCAAGATGGGAGAGTGCTCATGACGGCTCTGAGCCGTCATTAGCACCAGAGTGAGAAACTCTGTGACGGCTCAGAGCCGTCATTAGCACTCAAAGGGTTAAAGGAAACACGTAAGGAATAATTAAATGAATAGATTGCAGGGAACTGTGGAGACTGACTAAAACAGCCGCACTATCTGCTCCACTCGCACTGCTCCCCTTTTCTTGAATTTCTCAACTGTGAGACAAGCAGCGAATATGGCACACTAAAAAACAGCCATAATCCCCCCCCTCCTGAAAACCCTCTGTATCTTCGGAAAATACTGATTTCAGACATATGTTTTGACCCTAGAAAATTTCACTCTTCACTTAGTAGTCCTTGAAATTAGACCTGTTTGCATGCAGAGATATTTTTTGCCATACCATAAGAAAACTGACACAATGTCGGGAAGGCAGAAACAGCCAGATAGGCGCAATAAAAACCACATAGAAGCTCCAGAAATAGAACATTCAAGAACGGATGCTTCGGATCTCCCTGCACAAGATACACATCCAATAGTATCCCAACTCTCTGCCCTTTTCTTACCTAAGATTGAGCAGCTCCAGACTGGTATGGACACGCTCTCAACAGACTTTAAAGCTTTCTCATCACGTCTCACAAGTGTAGAGCAGAAAGTGGAGGAGAGTGAGGAAAGACACAGAGAAACCTCATCATCTATCACCAACCTCCAAAAACAAAACAAGATGCTACAAGCCAAGCTGGAAGACTTGGAAAACAGGTCGAGGAGGAACAATATTCGTATAGTTGGAGTTCCAGAGTCCATCCCAGCAAGGGACTTGATAGAATTTGCAGAAACGACTCTCCCAGGCCTCTTAAAACTCCCAACCACTAGTATACCATGCGTGGTTGAAAGGGCCCACAGAATTGGAATGTTACAGAGAGATAATGTAGAGGACAGAGCCCCAAGACAGATAATGGTGCGTTACCTTAACTACAAGGACAAAATGTCGATGATTAGAGCTTACAGACAAATGCCAAATATCACATTCGAAGAGAAAAAGATATACATCTTTCAAGATTACTCGGCAGAAGTCACGAAGAAAAGGAGAGAATTCTCACCATACTGTAAAGAACTAATAGCTCAAGGAGAGTCAGTGGCGCTGCTATACCCAGCCAAACTAAGGCTGCAAACAACGCAAGGCCCGAAAGTGTTTGAGACCCCACAACACCTACAGATATTTTTGGACCAAGTGAAGAGACCCCTAGGCAACATGCAAAGAGAGAGAAGGGAAGAGGACGCTGAAACTTGAAACAGGAAAGTATTTTAAGACTCTTGGGACAAATGACATCCAAGGCTTAACAGCCTTAACTGACCTAATAGAGGGTTGTTAAGAACTCAAAGTGGTACTACCACAGATTAAATAACCAAACTAGAGACTAGGGGAGGGGGGGAGGGCTAGTGGGATTATTTGAAGTTCATTTATACAGTTATTCAATTGTTCAGTGTTTTGTTATCTTGTTTATTTAGTTGCTAACTTGTTGTATCTGTATTATTGTTCCACAAAGGAGATCTAACTTCCTGCCTACATACTATAACTCACCAATACAGCTAAACATTGATAGTCATCTAACTGTGAATTCTACTTGCAGAGCCAGGGTAAAGGAAATTGATCGGAATCCAGGCATTTTGGTAAGACTGTACTCTCTCCCTCTACCAACCAGCAGTAAGTAAAAACACCACAAGTCACAATCACAAACATAAATTACTACTGAATTGACTAGCTTGCATATACCTAGAGACACACAACATGAAAATTGTGTCATGGAATGTGGGGGGCATCACTTCCCCTATAAAGAGAAAGGCCATACTAAAATACCTTAGAAATCAGAAAGCTGACATTGCTATCCTTGAAGAAACCCACTTATCAAACATCGAACACCAAAAACTGAGACAGGGGTGGGTAGGGGAGGTGATTCATACCACATATGAGGCAAAGCGAGCAAGAGGAGTTGCTATCCTTTTTAGGAAAAACTTAGAATATACTATTGACAAACAACAAGTAGACACGGAAGGGAGGTACCTACTCATTAAAGTACAGTGTGAAAAAAAAACCTTAACTATTGGGGGGGTATATGGCCCACACACTAACAAAAAAGAATTTTGGGGAGACTTAAGCAGCAAAATATTACAATTTGCAGACAACCAATTGATTTTGGGTGGAGACTACAACATAGCCCCGCAGACTCCAGCAGACAGGTTCAGAGACCCCACATCCAACATCATGCAGACCACTAATTTACGCAACACTAGAAGGGAATCCCTCATCCTATCTAAATTCCGAAACTCATTAGCACTAGCAGATATATGGAGAGACAAACACCCAGAAGAGAGAAACTACACCTGCTCGACCCCAGCTAAGAACACACTTTCAAGGATAGATTTGTTTTTGACAACCCACTCACTGGGACCCAGCATCACCGACGTAAACATCGACGTTCCCACAATCTCAGACCATGCACCTATCAGTCTCAAACTTAACCTGGTACCACGAAGGGAGGGACCCTGTAGATGGTTCTTCCCGAAATATCTCTACGGGGATGTTAACTTCAAAAATACACTGGTAGGGGAGTGGAGAACATATACGAATTTAAACAATGCACATAAAGATCATATCCAATTGTTTTGGGAGACAAGCAAAGCAGTCATGAGGGGAGTAATAACCTCATACGCGGCAGGCAAATTAAAAAAGATGAGAGTAAGAACGGAGCTATTGCTTAGAAGAGTGTTAAGTGCCAGAAATAAATACTTGCGTAATCCTACCACCACCACTAAACACAATTACATAACAGCAAAAGCTGAGAGAGACACAGCACTCAACCAAGACACAAGGAGGGGAATGACAGCGATGCAAGCAAAGTTCTACAGATTTGGTGACAAAACCGGAAAGTTCCTAGCTAGACTTACCAAACTTACCAAACCCAACAGATATATCAATGCCATTAGAGGGGGAGACACAATACATACAACCACACCGAGCATACAGGCAACTTTCAATAAGTACTATCAAACACTATACAGGGGAACTGAAGTAGACAAGCAAAAACAGGACCTATTCTGGGAATCCATATCCAACCCATGTATATCAGAAGAACACTTAAATCTTTTGAATTCGACAATATCAGAGGCAGAGACCTTGAGAGCTATAAACACTCTTTCACTTGACAAAACCCCTGGACCTGACGGCCTACCCGGGGAATATTATAAATTGCTGGGAGTGAATGTGACGCCAACTTTAACCGCACTTTATAACAGAATTATGACAGGTACAATTACCCCAAATGACCGTTTCACGGAAGCTAATGTTAGCATTATTCCCAAAGCGAATAGAGATCCACTCTTACCTCAATCCTACCGCCCTATATCGTTAATGAATCAGGACTATAAATTACTGACAAAAAATTCTAGCAGACAGACTGGCAATAGCCTTACCCACTCTAATACACACGGACCAGACGGGCTTCGTAAAGGGACGCTCGTCAGTTTTAAACCTCAGAAAACTCCAATTCATTCTAACACACTTCTGGAACAAGAGAGGGGAGAGGGGAGGGGGGACCCAGGCAGCGTGCGCGCTGTTGGTGGACGCGGAAAAGGCCTTTGACATGGTCCTATGGGATCATCTTTACTACACACTGCACAAATTTGGTATCACGGGTCTTTTCGCGCACACGGTCAGGGCACTTTACGCTAACCCTAAGGCATCCATACTAATCAATGGGATCCCCTCTCCCTCCTTACAACTGGGCAGGGGAACCAGACAGGGGTGCCCACTTTCACCCCTGCTTTTCGATCTGGCGATCGAGCCCCTGGCCATAAAAATAAGGACAGAAACAGAAGGGTTGTGGGTGGGAGAAGTAAAGTGTCACCTGTCGCTTTTTGCTGATGACATGATACTCTACATCCAGAACCCGAAAGAAAACATTTCACAAATAATGCAAATCATACACCAATTTGGCCTTGTTTCGGGTTACAAGATAAACACGGACAAATCAGAACTGATCTGGTTGAACAAGCAGTCCACACACATAGACCTACCATTTAGCTTCAAACACGTCACAGACTCCTTCACATACTTGGGAATTAAACTCTCAATAGACCCCAAAAAATGGTATCAACTGAACTATCACCCCCTAATTAAGGATATACAAGAGATGTTACTTAGATGGGGTAAATTACCTGTCTCGATGGCGGGAAGGATAGCTTTAATTAAAATGATTATATTTCCAAAGCTTCTTTATCTGTTCCAAATGATACCGGAAAATATACATAAGACTGACCTAATTCAGCTAAACAAAACATGCCTTTCCTTTGTGTGGGCAAAGAAAAAACATAAAATACAAGCTTCCAGGATGATGGCAGAGATTGGTTCAGGGGGATTTGCGCTTCCCAACTTCGAGGCATATTGCGGGGCAGCCCAAATTAAATACATACTAGATTGGCTAACTGGGACCCAACATTTTACACTACCGGCACTAGAAACACAACCAATATCTCCTTGGTCATTACAAGCTATCCCACACATGTCGCCCAACCAAATCACTAAACTCCTAAATGAATACCCTATGCTACTTCAACCTCTTCGAGCCTGGTGGAAAATGTGTAAGAAGCTCCAGTTTAACCACAGATACACAAAATATCTCCCATTAAGTGGAAATCCAGAATTCCCAGCGGGAATAGACACTGGAGTATTCATCACATGGAAAACTAGAGGATTAGCCTCGGTCTCCCAGTTCATAAACACCTTGGACATGACGATTAAACCATTCCAAGAATTACAAACGCAATATAACCTGCCACACAGACATCACTTTGCATACTTACAGGCAAGACATTACATTAAAGACTTACTCAAGCAGGACGAATTACGGAATCAAAATCTGGGAACAAATAGATTAATACACAGAAAAGTACAGGGAGAAACATCCATTTCCCACACATACAAACTCTACATGCAACAGACCAACGATTCAGCAATGAAACACATTGGTGACATATGGTCGGCTATATTGAACACAGACATCTCAGCAGATATAGTAAAACGAAGCATACAGAAAGTGAGAAAGGCTACGCTATCGGTGGTAAACAGAGAGTCACACACTAGACTTATACACAACGCGTACATACCCCAGAGGATTTATAAAAAATGGAGACCAAACTCAGAAGGAACCTGTCAAAAGTGTAGAGCACCAGAGGCAGACATAATCCATATGATATGGAGCTGCCCAAAGATTAACAGATTTTGGGCGATGGTGGAGCATTGGCTACAATCAGCCTTCAAGATATCCATAAACATTTCCCCCGCCATGGTAGTATTTTTACATACCCCAACACCACACTCAGGGAGCACAGGAAAATTGACTAGCAATGTAATTTTACAAGCCAGGAAACTGATCTTCAAGGGATGGTTGGGTGGTAAAGCCCCCACGATCCCACAACTCAAAGCAGGTATGCAGAGCCAACTAACAGTAGAGGCCGTAGATGCAATGACAGATGTGCAGAGTAGAACTAAACCCTTTATTCAGAAATGGGAACCATACATTCATACATTAGACATTTCCATGCAAACACGTATCTTGTATCCTCTTAGGAACACTGAATTCTTACTAGGAGAGCGTCTCAAAGGAAACTGGGAATTTCTCTATAATGAGAGAAACAGACACCAAAGGAACATAACATAATATACACATTAACAAATAGTCAGTTGATCTTGCTGGAGAGGGAGAGAGGAGGTAATCTGGAGGGTAACTTTAAATGTGAGAGGGTGAGACTGCTGCGGGGGGTGGGTAAATTGAGGAGAGATGAGGGAGGAGGAAATAAAAAAAAAAGGGGGTTCTGTAAAATTAACCTTCAAGTTGATCTAAACATACTGTAATGAAGTCAAACTTGACACTGTATCTGTAAAATATTTGTTGATTTATGGTAACCTCTGAAGAATAAATAAAGTTTATAAAAAAAAAAAAGGAATAATTAAATGTTCATGATTTAGAACATTGAGGAAAAAAACTTTCCAACTTAATAAAGCACATGGCTACCCCTGATACATAGCATTCCCTAATTAACTTTAGCTTACATCAACTGCAAAACAATGCACTTTATACTAAGGCTAGCCTGGTTATCGAGTCTTGAATGGCTCCTACAAATCAGGCAAATGGTGGGTGGAGTTTGGCTATTTAAAAACAATTGAAGGAAACAGGATATTATTTTGTTTTAAAAATGTTTAGTCATGACCAATATATTATTCTATACCCCCTTCCCCCCCAAAATGCCTTGTTATTGCAAGGTGCTTACTGTCCCTTTAAAAAGAATACAATAGTCTGAACTTGAATGATTTATCAGGAAGATTCTGAAAACTTCTGAAATAATTGATGATCTCTGTTAACTAAAAAAATAAATAAAGAATCCATCAATTAGGTATATGTTGTGTAAGCCACAGTTTGGTATATGCCTTAGAACTGATCAGTGAATTTTATTAGTAAATGCACTTGTAAGCTAAACACATATGGCTCATTTAAATGTTTTTGCAGAGAAGGTGTTGCTATAGAAAAAGCTGCATTAGTTTGGGTGTGGGAGACATGTTTGTTGGTGCTAAATATAAGGTAAGAAAATACACTTTTAAAAAGCATTTATAGCTTTAAGGGGCATTGTACTGTAACCCCCCCCCCCCCTTTATTGTGTTCTCAATGATTCATTTTATTGTATGGGTGTGTATTAAATAGTTTTCAAATAGCGAGTTTACCTTTATTTTGATAATTGAAAAGGTCATTTTGCCCATTGTAGCCCCACTGAAAATGTCAACACTTAAGTATTGGCTATAGAAAAGGTATGTAAACATAACAGCAGAAGAAATTACACTCCCATTGGGAGGTGGAAGAGATAAGTATTAAAAATGTTAATTTTCAATTGCTCTCTTAAAGTATTGGGCACATGGACACATGGACAGAGATAAGATAATAAAGCATGTGTGTGTGCAGAGTGATAAGATAACGAGGTCTGATCTCCTTGCAATTTCCCATGCATTTTATATTCTGCAGCTGGTATAACAATCTATTGAAAACACATGGGATTAAACATTCAGCTATCTATTATAGTGGTTGATTACAATCCTTTCGGAAAAATGTATCAAATGGTATATCTACAAAAATCCTCATAGACTTTATTGGTGATTTTCTGTTGAAAATCGTTAGGTATGTTTTTCTAAATGATTGTGTTCAACCCCATAGTTAGTAATACAAAAATCGGCATGCCCTGACAAATGGAGTTTTTTTTCATTAGGGTCACACTTTAAGATTCAAAACTGGAGACTTACAATTGAGGGAGGAGCAAGCAAGGTGCTGCAGCTCTGTCTTTTTGTGTGCTGGAGAGAGACTTACAACATACCTCGCCTGCAAGAGCCCTTTGACCGTGTGAGGCCCACCGGTCTGGGCGACGGATCCTTGGATCTAGGAGGCGGAAGTCTTACATAGGCAGCATTTGGCTCTATGGCTGGTGCAACTCCACTGTAAGCAAGCCTATGATAACGTCCCCATATTTTACAGCACCGGCCAACTATCTATACACCTACTTGTATCGATGTGAGGAGACACAGGGTATAACTCCACTGGGTAAATTGGCTCCTATATACCCTGTAATAGCTGTGGTTCAGCAAGAGGACGGGAAAATCCCGCTGCCCCTTGGCTGTTACCAGCAAGATCGTGAGAGAGCGGAAGGAGCCAACCCTGGGATCCGATGGTCACAGGGAGCTGACTACAGAGGTCGAATCTGTGGAAGTCGGGAAGACAGGAAGCCGGGTCGAGGCTCTGGACGTCCGGTACATCGACCGCAGGGCTAGCCAATACGAACCCTCGAGCGGTGACGCAGGGATGGTGCGTCGGGCAATCACTGCGCATGGAAGCCAGACCGGTGAGCAAAGCACTAAGCAAGCCTGTGAAGGAAGAGGCCTCACGGGAGATCGCAAGTACCGTTTTCTCTTTGGGCAGTGAGCTGGGATAAAAGGTGTGTTACACTAGAGACCTTAAAAGCAGGTTAATAATTTTAACCAGTAGTGACTTACACTGACCTCTTTGTACATATTGTGTGTGAACTCACTGAGATAAAAAAACTGCACTAATTTACTATATATTGTCCGCAAGAGCCCGCAAACTTACTCTAAGGTTGGTTGTGGCCACCTTGAAAACACGGAACTGAGAAACAGCTGGTGATATTTAAGTAAGCAGGACAGTGAGATTCTGGGGTTCATCGAACAAGGCTACATTGGAAAGCGTAAAAAGCAGTTTAAGCTGTATGGACTGCATGCTGCATACTAACAGCCCTGAGATCAACCCAGGAGAGACTGGCTGTATTGTTGAGACACTGGGGCCTATATTTGTTAAATGTACATTTGAGAGTCTGTACTTATAAATTGTATATATCCTCTAGGAGGTAAGGGGTAAAAGCAACAGTAGAAGGGCCACCAGCTTACCTATTGTATCTGAAGAATTAACCATTAAACAATAGATACATACATTGAGGCCTACACTATTACAGCCTAGTATGCACATAGGGGCTTTTCCCTTGTGTAGTCACAAGACACAGACTGTTTTATAGGTTTTCCAGGGTCTTCCAGTTAATTTCTGAGCAGACCAGGGATAATTTCCCATTGCCCTAAGGGAAGTAGTGTTCATATCTGATAAACACGGTCTGGGATGCATTAATTACATATAATATCTAGCACTTACAGAAAGTTGTAAAAATGGCCATAACTCTACTTATTCTATTATAGATGTAAACGCTAAACAGTAGAACTTGAGGGTCTGCTAGTTTGGCCTTGTTTTTCCACATATGCACATTGGTTTCTCCCTCGTGAGGACACAAGATTTGATACAGATTAATATAAATTCACTAATTTAACGTAACACTTAATCACTGTAGATTAAGGGAACCGAGGTTCTCTTTCTACATTTGTATACCCTGTGTTAAAGGGTTCTTTTTTTCTTATATTTACAGGGTATTATTTTCTTTATTGGTTGTTCTTTTTCGTTGTGCTACATTCACATATTTCTGCACAGTGTGTGATGGTTTATCACTTATAGATGTAATTGCCATAGTAGGGGCAGGCCCATGGAAAGATATATTTTGCAGTCTAAGGGCTCTTCTCCAGCTATGCCCCCTAAACAAAAGGACAAGAAGGGCAGAAAAAAAATTCTGACCTCTCTCTAGACATAGCACAGGACCGTAGTATGATTAATGTACCTAACTACGATATGTCAGAATTAGTTGCAGAAATTGAGTTGGAGGACAGGGTTAATATACAAGAACCTAATATTGTATCACATAGTAATATGCTAACTGCTTTACAGGCCAGAATTGAGGACCTGGAGGATCACTCCAGGCGTAACAATCTTAAGATAATTGGTCTACCTGAAACGCCTGAATTCCAGTTTGTCTCTGTCGCCCTAGCTCAGTTACTACAAATACAATTACCAATACAAGGGTTCCAGATTAAAAGAGCCCATAGAATAGGTACTCCCAGAGGGAATGCTGGAATAAATAATAAACCTACACCTCTTATATTTAAATTCATAAATTTCCAAGATAAGGTCCTATTTCTAAGACAATAAAGGAAAATGAACCCATTTATGTTTGGGCCACATAAGATCTTGATGTTTCAAGATTTCTCTGCAGAGACCCTAACAAAAAGAAAAGAGATGTCACCCTTCTTTGTTAAGTTAAAAAGACACTCAGATTAAATTAGATTTTCATGATTCAGATACAGCATGTAATTTTAAACAACTTTCCAATTTACTTCCATTAAAAAAAATTTGCACAGTCTTTTATATTTACAATTGTTGAGTCACCAGATCCTACTGAGCATGTGCAAAAATTCACAAACTATACGTATATGCATTTGTGATTGGCTGATTGCTATCACATGGTACAAGGGGAGTGGAAATATACATAACTTTGAAATTTGTTATAAAAAAATCTACTACTCATTTGAAGCTCAGGCTAAGTGCTTTTGCATTGTCTTGTTATCTTGCATTTGTTGATTATGCAAATCTAATGTGTTGACTGGTCCTGCTGACTATAATGTTAGGCTGATCTATCTAGCGAAATTAGTAATGACAAGGGAGGGTAATACTCAAACTTTAAATAATACCACAGAAGCTTCCTTGTTTTACAAATCAGCAGGGCTAGGTTAGACAACAGGATATCATGGTCAGAGTACTATGCGTAATAATTAATGCAATGGAGTTGTTATTTTTATGGTTATTTTAAAGATTTTCTTTTTTGGTGTTTTTTGTTTTCTTTTTCTCTTCTCTTTGTGTTTTTTTTTTTCCCTCCCCCGGACCGCACTACCCCCCCCAGAACAAATGCAATTAAGCTCTTATCATGGAACATAGGGGGCATCACCTCACCAATAAAAAGGAAGGCTATAATTAAGCAGTTAGGCAAGTACAGAAATGACATAGCGTTTCTACAGGAAACACACCTGAACTCAGTAGAATTAGTTAAACTAAAAACTAAATGGGTTGGGGAGGTCATTGCTGCCCCAGTCAACACAAGGAAAGGAGGGGTAGTTATTCTTTTAAATAAACAGCTACTATATAAAATCAAGGCCAGTGAGGTTGATGTTAATGGACGGTATCACATTTTAGAGATTATAATCAATAATAAACTTTTAATTCTATGTAATATAAAAAACACAAATACAAAACACTGTGGATAAGGTCTTTTGGGACGATCTTATGCTTAAACTCCATAAATACATTGGCCAAAACTTGATAGTCGTAGGTGATATGAACCTAATTGCAACCCCCAATTTAGACAGACTAAATAAAAAAACAATAATTATGAAAAAGACAGGAAGGTACGCATTCTACAAACATTCTCTGTGCAATTAGGACTGATCGATATATGGCGTACACAAAGGCCGGATAGCAGATTCTATACATGTTTATCTAAAGGCTATCAATCACTGTCAAGGATTGATATGTGTCTGATTTCAGACGCTCTTATCAGTTTAGAGCCCAAGTCAGATATTAAAGACATAGTGCTCTCAGATCACGCTATTATTTCACTGGAGCTGAGCGTACGTCTAGTCCAAACAGATAGTATTAACAAAATTCCTTTCCCTAGATACCTAAGCAATAATAGCAATTTTCAAAATTGGTTAAAGGATAGATGGAGAGACTATTATAAGTTCAACTCTGCATATTTAGAGAAAACAGAGACTTTTTGGAAAGCCTCTAAAGCAGTGCTGCGGGGTGAAATTAAAATTTACCTTTGTACCCTTAAAAAAAAAGCCAAGCAAAGAGAAATACAATTTTCCAATCAGGTTAAAAACACAGATAATGCTTATATATCTAGCCCGAGTAAGGTATTATGGGAGAAATATGTGACTGCCAAGTCTCAAAGGGACATCTTAATTAAGCAAAAAATGGCACTAGAAGTCCTAAGACAGAGGGCTATATATGGGGGTCATGTTGGTAGATCCGCAAAATTCCTTGCTAGGATTACTAAACCAATATCCAAGAATATTATCACGGCCATCAGAAGTGGTAAGAACAGATTTACAGATAGTACAGATATTGAAAAAGTGTTTCATAGTTTTTTCCAAGAGCTATATAAAGCTGAAGAAGTAGATTAGGTAAAGAAAAAACTATTCTAGAAACATATTAAGACATCCAAACTCTTGCAAGATATAATGACAGATTTAAACAGACCCATCTCTCTTCAAGAGATCTCTGAGGGTATTAAGACCGCAAAGGCAAATAAAGCAGCAGGGCCAGATTCACTTCCTCTAGAATTCTATAAAATTCTGCAAGACCAGATTTTCCCGGTATTACACAAAGTTTTTAATTTATACTTTTCTGAGGACACCAGATGTTCACCGTACTTTGCAGCCTCAAATATTACGCTGATTGAAAAAAAAAAAAACAAAGACCCAGAACTTCCTACCTTGTATAGACCAATCTCTCTCTTGAATTTCGACTACAAACTGTTCTCTTCCATCATAGCAAAAAGATTGAAAGGTTATTTAGGGAATATAATTCACAAGGATCAAACTAGCTTTATGGCAGGCAGAAAAAATATTTGAAAAGTAATGCTGACCCTAGACTTTCTCTGGAATAAACTTAAATAATCAAATACTAGGAATCTAATAGATTCAGCGCTATTAACGGTTGATGCGGAGAAAGCTTTTGACCACATTAGTTGGGACCACCTTTTTTTTACATTGGAACAGTTTGGGTTTGTAGGCCCTATAAATAATTTTGTACATTTGATATATAGCACGCCAGTATCTACCCTAGTTATTAATAACTCACGGTCTAAGCGTTTTTGTCTGCATAGAGGCACTAGGCAAGGTTGCCCGCTGTCCCCACTTCTTTTTAATAGCTCATTTGGAACCCCTAGCTATTTTGTTAAGCCAAAATCTTGATGGAATTCAAATAGGAGAACAGAAATTGGTATTATCATTATATGCAGATGATTTGTTACTATTTTTAAGTAATCGCAAGATTAATTTACCAAGAGCCATAGCCGATATTAAACTGTTTGGTAGTATCTCAGGATATAGGACTAACTTGACAAAATCTGAACTTTTATGGCTTTATAAGTCTAAATATAGTAACATCAAACATTCCTTTATTGAGGCCCAAGTTATTAACTATCTGGGCATCGGATTAAGCGCAAATCCGCAGGAGTGGTATCAATTAAATTTTCCTAAGTGCTTCAATACATGTATAAATAAACTGGGGGACTGGATTAATTTACCGATTTCTCTTTCAGCACGTGCCATTCTGATCAAAATGCTAATATTCCCAAAATTATTATATCTAATACAGAATATTCCGGTATTTGTAACGAAAGTGGATATTAAAAGGTTTAATAAAGTTTGCTCTAGGTTTATCTGGAAAGGAGCTAAACCCCAGATAGCTCTTGAGCGTCTCACGAAACCTAAAGTAGGGGCAGGTCTAACTATACCCAATATCAAGTAATAAAATAATTTAGCTGCGCTGGCTAAATTTGCGATAGATTGGATTACAGAGAAGGAGCAGGTCACTTTCCTGAAGTATGAATCCAACTTATTAGCACCATTCCAGTTGAACGCTATACTACATTGTTTACCAAGTGCGCTGCCATGAAATATTCATAACTTAATTACTATCAAAAATATAATGATAGAATGGCAGAAAATTCACTTGGAATCTAAATGTACTCCTTTTGTGTCAGAATGTCTTCCAGGAAATCCGAATTTCACACCTGGTTTATCAAATATAGTATTTCGGCACTGGCAGGAGAAAGGTTTGATTTGGGTTAAACAAATAGCTAGATCAGATTTTACACCGGAATCTTTCCAAATTCTTTGTAGTAAATACGGACTAGAAAAGAGAGACTTCTATGCTTATTTACAGCTGCAACATTTTTATACAGGGTTGCGACAGGAATATGGGCCAGATTGGTCGCTGGGCGATCTGCATAGTAGAATACAATTATATCGCAATGAGATTTATTCCATTACACCAGTATACTCTATTTTGAACTGCCCCGCACCAGTCAACGTGTTGGAATATGTAAAAAATAAATGGATAAGGTACTTTCCAAATATCACTACACAAGATATAGCAGATAGCCTTAGATTAATAGATAAGGCCTGGGTTTTGACTCCTTGGCGGGAGGCAAATTTAAAATTAATTTATATGGCCTACTTAACACCAAATGACCTAACTAGATGGCATAAATCAAATATTTACTGTTCAAGATGTAGGGCCACTTTTGCAGATATCTTCCATTGTTTCTAGGAATGTCCTAAAATTGCTCAATTTTGGGGAAAAATTAATCATTGGATAAATTCAGTATTCATATTAGACTTCCGCATTTTATTACAGGAGGTGTTCTTCCTAGCTAAGTTCCAGGGTACATACAAACATTTTCCACTAATTAATGCAATAATTTTTCTTGTACGTAACCTTATACTTAGAACCTGGAAGAATCAGTCGGCCCCAAAGTTCTCATTATTTAAACAGGCTGCGATTACACAATGCTCGGCGAACCAATACAGATTACAGATGCTGTACTCCCTGTTGGTGCTAAATAAAATTTTTTTTTTAAAAAAAAAGATTCAAAACAGACACTTTGGCCCCAATTCTAAAAAAAATTGCTGGTCAAGACGTGGTTTTTCACTCCAACACTTACAGGACAGCTCTCATGGAATTCTATAAAAAAAAGGTACTGTCCCCGCGAGTGGCGAGATGTTTCCTATACAAATAATGAGAGCTCTCTGCTAAGTAAAAGTTTACAAAGGGGGGCAAAGTAAAGAGGGGAAACCGGTGTGTTTTAAAACTTTAATAATACGCTTAATACAAATCAAAATACACTGTTTTCAGTGTACTGTGGAAATGTGGAATGCATAGGTTTTCCTTTCAGAATAAATAGTGTTTTGAGCATTTTGGTGAAAACTTGCCTCTTTAACTGTCGAGATAAATTAGTGAGAACTGTAGTGCGAAAATGTTTATAGAATTACACTGGGATTTGAGAGAAAAAAAACAAGTATTACATTGTATTTTTAAGTATGAATTTCTTGCTTTTTTGTGTAATTAAATTATGATTTACGCTGTGCATAGTTAATACAATTTATTCCTGTGTAATTTACCTACAAATTTTAAGTTTTTTATAAAATACTATTTTTGGTGAACAATTTTGTTATGAATTTTGATGCACCTTAAATGTATACTGAACCCAATTTTTTCATTATTCAAATACAGCGTACAAATTTAAGCAATATTTTAATTTACTCCTATTATCAATGTTTCTTTGTCCTCTTGGTAACTTTATTTAAAAAAGCAGGAATGTACAGTGAGGGGAAAAATGATTTGATCCCCTGCTGATTTTGTACGTTTGCCCACTGGCAAAGTAATGATCAGTCTATTATTTTAATGGTAGGTTTATTTGAACAGGGAGAGACAGAACAAAATCCAGAAAAATGCTTTTTTTAAAAAAGTTTCTAACTTGATTTGCATTTTAATGAGTGAAATAAGTATTTGATCCCCTATCAATCAGCACGATTTCTGGCTCCCAGGTGTCTTTTATACAGGTAACGAGCTGAGATTAGGAGCACTCTCTTAAAGTGAGTGCAATCAATCAGATTCCAAACTCTCCACCATGGCCAAGACCAAAGAGCTATCCAAGGATCTCAGGGACAAGATTGTAGACCTACACAAGGCTGGAATGGGCTACAAGACCATCGCCAAGCAGCTTGGTGAGAAGGTGCAATTATTCGCAAATGGAAGAAACACAAATTAACTGTCAATCTTCCTTGGTCTGGGGCTCAATGCAAGATCTGACCTCGTAGAGTTTCAATGATCAAGATAACTGTGAGGAATCAGCCCAGAACTACAATGGAGGACCTTGTCAATGATCTCAATGTAGCTGGGACCATAGTCACCAAGAAAACAATTGGTAACACACTACGCCGTGAAGGACTGAAATCCGGCAGCGCCCGCAAGGTTCCCCTGTTAAAGAAAGCAGATGTACAGGCCCATCTGAAGTTTGCCAATGAACATCTGAATGATTCAGAGGAGAACTGGGTGAAAGTGTTGTGGTTGAAGGAGACCAAAATTGAGCTCTTTGGCATCAACACAACTCGCCGTGTTTGGAGGAGGAGGAATGCTGCCTATGACCTTAAGAACACCATCCCCACGGTCAGACATGGAAATGGAAACATTATGCTTTGGGGGGGGTTCTGCTAAGGGAACAGGACAACTTCACCGCATCAAAAGGGACGATGGACGGCGCCATGTACTATCAAATCCTGGGTGAGAACCTCCTTCCCTCAGTCAGGGCTTTGAAATTGGGTCATGGATGGGTATTCCAGCATGACAATGACCCAAAACAAATGGACAAGGCAACAAATGAGTGACTCAAGAAGAAGCACATTAAGGTCCTGGAGTGGCCTAGCCAGTCTCCAGACCTTAATCCCATAGAAAATCTGTGGAGGGAGCTAAAGATTTGAGTTGCCAAACGACAGCCTCGAAACCTTAATGACTTGGAGAGGATCTGCAAAGAGGAGTGGGACAAAATCCCTCCTGAGATGTGTGCAAACCTGGTAGCCAACTACAAGAAACATCTGACCTCTGTGACTGCCAACAAGGGGTTTGCCACCAAGTAAAAATTCATGTTTTGCAAAGGGGTCAAATATTTATTTCACTCATTAAAATGCAAATCAATTTATAACTTTTTTGAAATGCGTTTTTTTCTGGATTTTTTGTTATTCTGTCTCTCACTGTTCAAATAAACCTACCATTAAAATTATAAACTGATCATTTCTTTGTCAGTGGGCAAACGTAAAAAATCAGCAGGGGATCAAATACTTTTTTCCCTCACTGCAAGCTTACAAGCCTGCCCATTTTTAGTTCAGCACCTGGGTAGCGCTTGCTGATTGGTGGCTACATTTAGTATCCCTTTAACAATACTATTTTTTCCTGCATAATTGTGTGTGAATGGTTGGATTATTTATTTTGTAAGATTTTAAAATTACAATTTTTTTTGTACACATCTCATTTCCATATGAAAATGTAGTACACGCCCCTTTTGCGAGACACCCTGTTTGCTTTACAGAATTCCACCAGGGAAATAGAAGTACTGCCGATCATTCTTTTTTTTTTTTTTATTCTTTATTTATTCAAAGGACATACAGCATACATACCTATCACATTGAGAATAGAATAAAAGTTCTAATGACAAGATTCACTGAGTACCTTAAAGGCACAAGTATATTCACATTTCCTATATTTGTACTGGATAATGCATGTCCTTAAATTTTGTATTTAATACAATTCATCTGGTCACCCTCCCATGATTTAGGTCCATTCCCCAGGGTGTCCTTTCCCAGTCTTGTGGTTTGTTCTGAATTGAATTAAGTTATTGACCCTAAATGAGGGGTACCTTCCTCAAAGTTAAGCTGTCATCCCCCCCCCCCAACTGGGCATTCAAGATAAAGTCCGTATTTCGGATGGATATAGTATTTGCGTCTGTTGGATTTTTATTCAGTGTGAGCAGATAGACCTCCCACTTACTCATAAAATGGTTAGTTTGTCTCTGGATGCCCCCTACAGTGTCTGCTTACTCATAAAGTAGTTGTTTGTGTATTTCTCTTTTTAGCTGGGTCAGATTCGGAGCCTCTTTACTTAGCCAATTCTTAAAAATAGTTTTCCTCGTTTGTATGATGACATTGTGAGTGAACAGCGTA
Organism: Bombina bombina; assembly: GCF_027579735.1. Taxonomy (NCBI): domain Eukaryota; kingdom Metazoa; phylum Chordata; class Amphibia; order Anura; family Bombinatoridae; genus Bombina; species Bombina bombina. Next base: position 225,536,598 of record NC_069507.1, on the reverse strand, counting down.
TTCTTTTTGTTAAGATTTTGACAATCAAGGAATACAATTGTTTGAGGTGTAAATGTGGTTATAGGGATATTTATGGTTTTCAGCCAGAAATGTATCATTCCCCAGAATGTATGCAATTTGGGACATGCCCATATCATATGTAACAGATCTGCTTTAGGTTTTGAGCATTTTTGGCAATTCCATGTAGACTCCATTTCCGAGTTTTTGTATAGTTTAGGTGTACTATATGCCATTTCAATGAATCTGGTGTGAGCTTCCCCAAGATCCATTGAGAGTATAGCATGTCGTACTTTTTGAATGATTTGTTTATTCTGCGTTACCGAGATATCTGTGTCTAGTATTCCTGACCATTTCTCACTAATGTGTCTCTGTGTGTTCTCATTGTCTAAAACTTCAAAGCTTTGTAAACTAGAGATATGGATCTGACTCCCTGCGTGTATAAATTGCCTAGCTGGAAGATAGCATTGTCAATGCTAGGGAAATTTGTAGATTTTTGTAATGCTGTTACAAAATGCTTTACTTGCAAATAGGCGAAATTATGTGTTCGCGGTAAGGCATATTTTGTCTGCAATTGTGAGAACGTGAATATCGTTGCCCCATTACTTTCTAGAATCTAAGACACTGTATCTATTCCAAAACTCTTCCATTTCATAAATGTTTTTGTGGTCATCCCTGGAATGAAATTTGGATTTCCTTGTAAGGGGATATATTTGGTTGTTTCATGACTTATCTTAAATTTGCGACATATTTTCCTCCACGCATATAGAGGTTGTGCCAGGAGTTTATCTACTTTTGCTGCTTGTAAATGTGGTAACATAGCTAGTGACCAAGGTTCCACTATTTGTTGCTCTAACGTGGGTATGGTGAAGCTATCTCCTCTTGTCAACCAATCGAACACGTATTTAGCCTGAGTTGCCCAGCTATAAAATTCAATATTTGGTACTGCCATACCTTCTGAGTCAATTGAGCTCATCATCCTACTTGATTTAATTCTATTCTTTTTGTTGGCCCAAATGTAGGAGAATATTAAAGGATTCCAAAAGTTAAATTTTTTTACTATAATTACATTATCAAAAACCAATCTACATAGCTTAACAATAAAAACGTACCTAATTTCAAGTCAAAACGAGCGTTATCAGCATAATAAAACTATATATTTTATTTGAGAAAAAACGTCATCCAAGCCAAACCTCCTTCTAGTGTGCCTTCATTACACAATCGTGTGTCCAATCACAATGCGTTATCGTGCATATGATTAACGCATTGTTTCGTCACCCGGCGCATGCGCAATTCAATCCGGCGTTTTGCGCATGCACATATTAAAATCATTACATTTACTGCTCGCTATTGCAAGGGGAATTAGGACGGTGACGCAAATGATGACACATTACATAGATCGCGCATGCGCAGTATGGACGAAAACGGCCATATTGATAACTCAGGTTATCGTGAACGATTTGTTATACAGAATACAGCTTCTAACGGTGGGTTTGGAAAACAATTAATTTTAGGAGATGAATATTCGGAGAACACTAATAATAAGATAAGTAAAGCCTATTAGAAAAATCATTATTAAAGATGGATATAGCGATTTAAAACAAGTCTTTGCAAACGTTTAGTGTCCCTTTAACGAGTTCCAAAATTTTAAATCTGTTTTATGAATTACTAATGGAAACATCTGTAGGATGTATAATAATTTGGGGAAGAGAATATTTTTTATTAGCCCTATTCTACCTGAAATTGTTAATGGTAATTTCGCCCAATGAGTCACCAAGTCTAACACCTCTTTTTTAACAATGTATAATTGGCATTATACCAGTTTGTGGAATCCATGGATAATTTAATTCCCAGGTATTTAAAGGTTTCCCCCACTAGTTTAAAGTTGTAGTGTAGGTCTGGTATGGTGTTAGTATGAGTCAGCCAAATGAGTTCAGTTTTATCTGTGTTAACTTTGTAACCAGATATGTGTCCAAAGTCTGTGATGGTTCTCATCATTTTAGGTACATTTGTTTGGGGATCCTGTATGTATAAGATCATATCATCCGCGAAAAGTGATAAATGCATTTTTGTGTTTCCAATTGTAAGGCCTTCTGTTTCTAATCTAATTTTTGCTGCTAGGGGTTCTAATGCCAGGTCAAAGAGGAGAGGGGAAAGCAGACATTCCTACCTCGAACCTCTTTCCAGGGCAAAGGGATGAGATGGGACACCATTAACTAGAATTGCAGCATGTGGTGCAGAGTAGAGGATTTTGAGTACTTGTAGAAAGTCTCCTGTGATCCCAAATTGTTGGAGAGTAAAAAAAAATGGTTCCAAAGAACCTTGTTGAAAGCCTTCTCTGCGTCTACAAGTAGGGTGCAGGCTTCTTCGGCTTTTGATACTTTTCCCAGATTTCTGCGATTCCAGTAATGTGTGAGAAGAAATTGTAATGTACGGACATTGGTTACTGCTGATCTACCCTTCACAAAACCTGTTTGGGTTTGGTGAATTAGGTCAGGGAGAATAAGGGCCAATCTACTTGCAAGAATTTTGTGAAGAGTTTTTAATTCAAATTCATTAACGAAATCGAACGATAAGATAGAGGATTGAGATGATCTCTACCTGCCTTAGGGATTAGACTGATGTTTGCTTCAGTGAATCTTTGGGATATGTTGGTTTCACTTTTAAAATGCGTTAAAAATCTTTGAAAGTGCCTGCTATCTCATGCTGGAGTATCTAGTAGAATTCTCCCGGGAGTGGGAGGTTTCCTATGACTTTTATTATCTCCTGTGGATCTATTGGGGTATTGAGTGATTATCTTTGGTCATCTGACAATGTTGGTAATGTAAGATTGGTCCAGAACGTGTCTCTGTGTGCAGATTCTACCTCTTGAGTTTTATATAGGTCTGAAAAATAATTGCTAAACACTTTCTTAATGCCTGCAGTTTCTGTGTATATTATATCATTGTGTTTGATGGCCGCTATTGTGTTCATTCCCCTAGCTTGTTTAGTCAATCTGGCCAGCATTCTACCCGTCTTATTACCATGGTGGTAAAATCTAGCGTTGGTAATTGTCAAATCTCTAGCTGCATTCTGCATCATACATGTGTCTCTTTGTGTTTTAGTTTCTTTGTATTTGCGTCTATTAGCTTCTGTGGGATTGCGTAAGTATCTGTTTCTTGCGTTTAATACTTGTTTTAATATCAATTCCTCCTTGAGTTGTTTCTTCTTTCTGATGTTTATTACATATGTAGTTGTCACCTCTGAGCACAGCCTTGCCTGCCTCCCAGAAAAGGATAGAGTTATCTATATGTTGCTGATTTTAGTGAACTGTAGGCCAATCACTCTCCTACTAAGTGTTTCCTGAGATTGGCCTTGTGAACTGGGTATTTGGGGAATGACCAAGTGTTTTGGTGTGTTTTTAAATGCCCTAATTTAATTTTGAGCATGATTGGAGCATGATCCGAAATAACTGGGCTGTCTATTGTAGTGTCCAAGACTTTGGAGTTCAAGGATTTTGATATTAAGAAAAGGTCAATGCATGATAGTGTATCTCTCTCGGGGGTGACGCATGTGTAATTCTTTGACTCTGGATTCCTGTCTCTCCAGATGTCTGTGAGTGAGAGGGCATTTTTTAAATTTAGTCAGTATCTGGGAGTCTCTTTTTGCATTAGTGTGTTTTTTTATCTTAAATAGTGCGAGATCTGGATTTTTATACCTGTCTGCTGGGGTTTGTGGTGCTATGTTATAGTCTCCTCCCAATATCACCAGTATATCTGTCATACATAAGAGGCGGATTCGGAGGGAATTCCAAAAGTCCCTTTTGTGCGCGTGTGGTTTATATACTCCACCCTTAATGAGTGGGTATCCGTCTAGTGTGACTTTAAGGAGAACATATCTCCCCTGAGGGTCCAGGATGGTTTGGGTTACCTTGTAATTAAGATTTTTCCTAAAGAGAAAAGCAACTCCTCTAGCCCGCCTACTCTCATATTGCTAAACAACCCCCCCCCCATTTAAAAAAGGATATATAACTGTCACCACAATACTCATGGCGAACTCATGGATAATAAAGTAAAGTCTTCAGTCCTTGCATATCGAGTTCCTAACAACAAGGTCAGATGTGATACAAGATGGATAAATATTTTTTCACTCCTCTTCAGCCCTCCTCTTCTTCGTTTCTATCTGCCTCTCTCTGGCTATTGTTCCATAAGTTCTGTGTTCTCATAAACTCTTGGAGTTGTCTGGTGGATTCAAAGAACTTTGGGCCTTGCTCTGTCTGTAGCTTTAACCTTGCCGGGTAAAGAAGTGAAACAGATTCCCCTCTGTCTAGGAGCTCCTTACAGTAAGGGGAGAATTATCTGCGTTTCTTTGCTACCTCTGCCGAGTAATCCTGAAACAGATGGATCTTTCTGCCCTCATAGGTCAGCTCAGGTGCTTGTATGTTTGCTTTTAGGAGCAGGGTTTTGTCCTTGAAGTTTAAGTATTTAATCATGATTTGCCTGGGTGATGTTTTTTTATCTGTTTTCTGCTGCAAGGGTCCAATTCTGTGGACTCTTTCCACGACACAAGGAAT